>NC_057794.1:400486211-400510874 GCF_018294505.1 Triticum aestivum
GAAGCGCATGGCTTCCTCGAGCCAGGCGGGGGTGCAGAAGCGCAGTGCGGAGGCTCCACGGGCGTAGCCGAGGAGGACGGAGCTCCACCGCAGGCGGGGGTCGGTGTCACGTACGCGTAGGCGAAGCGCATTATGGAGAGCGCCTGCTGGGAGACGAGAAGGGGTGTGCCCTGCACCGGGGCAGAGTGGGGGCGGCAGGCGAGCGCGAGCCTCTCGGAGGACGATGCCGGACGGACAACGCGGTCGCGGCAGTTGGGGCGTCCGCGTGCTTGAGGGCGCGGCCTGGGCGAGTGGGCGGGCGCGGACGGGTGAGCGCGGCCGCGGGAGCGCGCGGCCTGGGAATGCGGGAGTGCGCGGCCGGCAGACTCGACGAGGCGGTGCGGGCAGACGAGGATGGCGGCGAACTCCAGGAGGCTGCACTCGCCGGGCAGCGACGGGGACTGCGCAGCCTCCACGTCGAAGAACACCATCTCCCTCTTCTTGGTGGTCGCCATTGGTTCCGTCAAGCAACTCGGTGGTGGTTTCTTAGCGATGGAGCTCTGTTTGTTTCTTGCTTGAAGGAATGGAGCCTGTCGATGGAGCTATGGGGGCGCAACGAGTGGAAAAAATTCCACCCCCAGGCCAAAGTTTTCACCGGCAGCCCCCCAGGAGGCAAAAAAATGCCTCCTGGGAAGGCCAACGGCTAGAGATGCCCTCACCTCTGCTTCGGCGCGAGTCGCCGCGCTAAATCGCCCATTCTAGGCCTCCACATGGCGGAGTCCCTCGCGCTGTGAGCCGCCATGGCCTCGCGTCGGTTCAGGTGCAGTTTCTTCAAGTTGCCATGGGCCTCAACCATAGCGGCGCCTGGTTGCCTCCGATCGCATGGCCTGTGCGGCCCCCGCGTGGCCGGCCACTGCCGCGCCCGCCACCGGCTCCGACCCGCCTTGTGGTCCCGCCTTCGTCTGGGTTTGGTTCTGCTCTGCTCCGCTCCTTGCCCTGCGTTGCTCCTGCATGCTACTCTATCATCTGAAGAAAGAGACAGCAGCACAGGAAAAGAAGGGAGTACTACGTGAATTTAAAAAGAAAAAAAAGAAAAAAGGGCCATGTGGGTGCTACTGTTTTATCAGACCTATGTCTGGGGGATCATCTGACACCGTTCGACATTATCTAATGTCATCGTCGGTGTTCATATGACGAAATATACCAGGAGAATTATTCATTACAAAGTGACATTATACCGCGGAGGTGGAGGCACGCCAATATCATTCGATACAGGTGGTCGTCGTTACTCAACGGACTCCCACACCGGCTTACAACGTCGTGGCCGTATCTCGCGACCGCACCGGCTTATAATGCCATGGACGACTCACCTATCCACTCTCGCGGCCGGTTCATGCATCCACGCCGGCTTACAACAAAGAGGACAACTTGCTCGTCCGCACCGGCTTACAATGCCTCGGCCGACTCATCTATCTACTTCCGCGGCCGACTCACTCGTGGTTGATTTCAGCTTCACCGTTGCGACCTTCAACACCGTGGCTGATAATTTTCAGCCTAGCATATCAAGGTGAAATATGTCCAATCAATTTTTATTGATATATTTTTTATTCTTTCAAAGAACAAATTACTCCGGCTTGCGATATTATTTATGCAGGAGCAATTGGCCGTGTCATGGATGTATAGCTCGCGCCACCATTACAATGTGCTAGCATCCGACCATACCATCAAGCTCGATGAATATATATGTGCAAGCCACCATTCTGCAGACCAGTTTACATCAACATGATGTGGCTAACTCGCCCGTCCACGCTGGCTTATAACACCGCGGCCGACTCAACTATCTGTGCTGCCTCTGAAGCCACAGTCGTCTTTACTGTCAGTCTCTCGCGGCCTGGTCTACATCAACATACCGGGCCGCACCTGTCTGCATGAGCTGTTTATTCAGTATGAGCAAGTAATAGCTTGGGTAGCCCGGTTTTCTTTCAACAAAAAGGAGGCAAATTATCATATACTATCAACCGCCGTCTGCACTGGGTGCCTCAATGAACAGGCGCACAAGTCACCGCCACTACAGTTTGGTTAACTTCAAATCGCCAATTGGAAGGAACCATTGGCCGAGTTGCTGACACGGCTCATACGGGATGATTTATAACTCACCGTATTCACCTCAACCTTCTGTGGATTCACATCGTGCTATCAACACCAATGATATACAACTTATGCCGGTTTATATCATGGTCAAATATGGAGAATCTCAAGCCAACTCCTCGAGTCGCCTTGAGACTCGGGGGGCTACAATGATACGACTCAGCAAATGTTGCTGATTTTCAGTGAATTTAAGAACCCCAGGACGTTGGAGGGAAAGATAACCCGGTCCCGGAGGCTACTACCATATTGATGAAAATTTAAAGGCTGTCAGAAAATTTTCGGTTCAAAATGAAGCATGCCGGTTTAAAATCCGGTTCAAGAGAAATCTGTTCTCCCGCAAAAGCTCTGAAGCTCTCAAATCCGGTTTAAGAATTTCCGGTTCAGAAAAAATTAATCTCTCACAAGTTCGAGTTTAAAGGTCGTCAGAAAATTTCGGACTAAAAATGAAGATTCTGGTTTAACATCCGGTTCAAGAAGAAACATCTCTCGCAAAGTTCAAATTCTCAGAAAAATCAAAGGGGCCAAAGAGAGTCTGTTGCAAAAGCACAACTCAAACATAGGCACCCATTGAGCACAGCTCAAAATATTGCTTGGGGGCTCTTTTGTTCTAAAAGAACAAAGAGTCTATAACCTTGTAATAGGCTATAAAAGCCAGGCTTGGAAGCCAGGTGTATTCACCTAAAACCCCAGGTTATCCTGCCTTTTTAAGTAAGTCACTCCGTCTAGGTAATCCTGGTAAGACCCGTCGAATGTTTGACAAGTCAATCTTATACAGACCCTGAACTTGTCTTACTTAAAATGACGATTGGTTAATGTGAGGTCCATCTTATAAGGCTTTGTAAAATGGTTTAACTCAGTGGCCTGTCAGCCCATGAAAAGCCTCGCTTCTTGCATATTTTCTTTTGAATCTTTCTTTTTTGAGGTTTCTTTTGATGAAGATTATACTAATCCCGTGTTTATTGACCCGGCTTAGCTTTCAACTATAAGTTGTCAGCATATGATCAGCTACAATCCGGTGTTTATTGACCCGGTCTGGTTTTTGGCTATAAGTCGCCAGTATGATTATAAATCACCAGCGTTTATTAACCCGGCCTGGCTTGGGACTATCAGTCGCCAGTATATATTTGGGTTGCGCCATTGGAATAATGCGCTCATAAATCATTGGATTATATTATTCAAATCTTCAAATAGCCAACATTGCTGGATTTTATTATGGTTATCAATAACTAGTATTATGATCAAGGTTTTCAAAGTCGCTTTAGCGCAATGGCTATCATATTATCAATGTATATGATTTATTCTACAATTGAAGGAATAGTCCCGAGTCGCTGCAGGCTTACGGCCCAACACTAGGGGGCGACATTATTCAAGTTGAGATTACATCAAATATGCAAGTCTCATGTCGCTGCTAGCATGCACCATGACACTTGGGGCCTAATGCAACGTCATTTTTTGCTCACCTTATTGAAGACCTGACTCATCACATTGTAATGAGACGGCCCTTGGGGGATACCAATTGCTCCTGTCAAACAATTCAAGGTACACAAGTCTTACAACCATTATATTGAAAGGTCCACTACTCATTTGGTAAAGCACAAAGCTCTTAACCTTGTGGACATGGGTTCAAAGCCCCATGGTGGAGTTACATCATATGATGTTATTTTTAATGAAGCATGATCATATTTATAAAGTCCCTGCTCATTATTGCATAATGACTCGGCCCTTGGGGGCTACACTGGTTGAAGTTTTTTGAGTATCAGGCAATTACAAGTCCTAGGTTGCTGCAAGCATGACAACCCGACACTTGGGGGCTACATAATATGGACTATTAAGTTTTACTAGTGATTGGGATGAACAACATGGATTTCTTCAAAAGTGGCAGTATTTATATTGAAGCAAGTCATAAGCCATCACTTTGTTCTGTTCAAGACTTGGGGGCTACAGGTAATATGGATATAAGGGAGAAAAATCTTCAAATTCTCAGTTCCGAGCAAACCAGATTGACCCGGTGTCTGCAACAATTATGACCCGGCGTTGGTAACAATTATGACTCGGTGCCATCAATATTTACAAACTGGCAATTTTGGTAATATTAAACCGGCAAGTTCTACATCTTCAAACCGGTTGAATATCAGATGAGTATTTCAAGACCAATATTTCTTAAGCCGGTGCTTTGGAAGCTGACTCAAGTGGATTATTCTTCACAATATTTTTCTGTGAGAAACCAATGTTAGCAAATTGAGTATGAAGCTGGCTTATTGACCCGGATTTTCTAGAAGAAGGAAATGACAAGGAATTAAGGATGATCAGGTGCCGGTTTACAAGAATTCTTAACCTGGAGCATAATCTGTCAAATTTGTTCTTGTGTTTGTTTTACAGGATCAGTTTAACAAGGATAAATCCAAATTAAACTGGGGGCTAATGTCGGGGATATACCCCGCGGTATGACCCGACCGGAAATATAACCCGGTTGACACTTGGCGATTCACTGGCGACCCGCCCTGACCAGACGGTTTACAAGCAACCCGCTTGAACATTATGACTCACTGGTAACCCGACGAGCGGGACAGACGGATGACAAGGCCCAAGGCCTAGAAGGTCAGTTTATGTTAATGGTGGGCCGGTTTAAGAGGAAAGGCGTGAGGAATATTTCCCTTACAAGGAGTCAAGACCCGGACTTGTATCCGGTTTGTATTAAAAGGTAGACTAGTCCTAATCCTAATAGGACTCCACATGTAACCGCCCCTCTAAACTTATATAAGGAGGGGTAGGGCTCCCCAAGAGGGACAAGCAAGAAGAAACAATCTCTAGGGCTAGACACAAAGGGGGAGCCAACTTATGCGGCGACTCCCTCATGATGATAATGAGATCTAGCCACAAACAACATGTAGGGCTATTACCGGATGATGTTTACCGGGGCCCGAAGCTGTCTAAATCCTTGTCTTGTGCTGCATCTCTCGATTCCGCTCAACCCCTCTCAAGCTACTACAAAGATGTGTTGGCCTCATGACGTGGTAGCATGTTCTTCTTGTTGCATTTAGATGGCTACTTGCTGTAAATCGCAGAACGTGGGCATATTTGAATTGCTTGCCATTTCCAAACCGTAACTCCGATTCCAGTGTTCTTTATATCGTTTTCAAGCGATTTCATCTCATCTTTCCAGGGGCACACTTGGATTTCCAAGTTGAGGCCAGGTTCATGCATTCCTTGTCACATCTTGCATATGCATCCCGCATCGCATCCCACATAGCATACCATCTTTGCATCATATTGTTTGAGCCTTGCACGTGGTTGGTTGTGTTCCGTTTGCTTGTTTGTCTTGTTTGGGTAGAGCCGGGAGATGAGTTCGCTAATGAGGAGCCCGTTGAGTTTGCTTTCGAGGATCCAGTTAACTCTGACAACTTTGCAGGCAAGATGACCATACCCTCGAAATCACTACTATCTTTGTTATGCTAGATGCTCGCTCTTTTGCTATGCCAATGCTACGATGCCTACCACTTGCTTTCAAGCCTCCCATATTGCCATGTCAAACCTCTAACCCACCATGTCCTAGCAAACCGTTTTTTGGCTATGTTACCGCTTTGCTCAGCCCCTCTTATAGCGTTGCTAGTTGCAGGTGAAGATTGGAGACCGTTCCTTGTTGGAACATTTATTTACTTGTTGGATATCATTATATTGCCATGTTATCTTAATGCATCTATATACTTGGTAAAGGGTGGAAGGCTCGGCCTCTCGCCTAGTGTTTTGTTCCACTCTTGCCGCCCTAGTTTCTATCATATCGGTGTTATGTTCCCGGATTTTGCGTTCCTTACATGGTTGGGTTATAATGGGAACCCCTTGATAGTTCGCCTTAATTAAAGCTTTTCCAGCAATGCCCAACCTTGGTTTTACCATTTTCCACCTAGCCTCTTTTTCCCTTGGGTTTCCGGAGCCCGAGGGTCATCTTATTTAAACCCCCCCCCGGGCCAGTGCTCCTCTGAGTGTTGGTCCGAACCAGGCAGCCTGCGGGGCCACCTAGGGGAAATTCGAGGGTTGGTTTTACTCATAGCTTGACCTATCTGAGTGTGCCCTAAGAACGAGATATGTGCAGCTCCTATCGGGATTTGTCGGCACATTTGGGCGGTGTTGCTGGATTTGTTTTAACCTGTCGAAGTGTCTTGAAGACCCGAGATACCGAGTCTGATCGAAACGTCTCGGGAGGAGGTCTATTCCTTCGTTGACCGTGAGAGCTTGTCATGGGCTAAGTTGGGACTCCCCTGCAGGGATTTGAACTTTCGAAAGCCGTGCCCGCGGTTATGGGTAGATGGGAATTTGTTAATGTCCCGTTGTAGATAACTTTAACCTTAACTTAATTAAAATGAATCAACTGTGTGAGTTACCGTGATGGTCTCTTCTCGGCGGAGTCCGGGAAGTGAACACGGTGTTGGAGTAATGCTTGCCGCAGGATGCCCTCTAGTTATTCGTTCATGCTTTGCCTCCTCTTCTCGCTCTCTTTTGCGAACAGGATAGCCACCATATATGCTAGTCGCTTGCTGCAGCTCCACATATATTTACCTTGCCATACCTTTTAAGCTTAAATAGTCTTGATCGCGAGGGTGCGAGATTGCTGAGTCCCTGTGGCTCACAGATTACTATTACACCAGATGCAGGGCCTGATGATTCCGCTCCAGGCGACGCGCTCGAGCTCAAGTGGGGGTTCGACGAGGACTCTCAATGATACTATGTTTCTTTCCCTGATGATCAGTAGTGGTGCCCAGTTGGGGGTGATCGGGACCGTGTCGCATGTTGGGTTGTCTTTTATTTTGGCGCCGTAGTTGGGCCATGAGTGTTTGGATGATGTAATGCTATTTTTGTACTTGATTGACGTGGCGAGTGTAAGCCAACTATGTTATCTCCCCTTTATTATTTATATTACTTGGGATGTTGTGAAGATTGCCTAACTTGCGACATATGCCTTCAATGCGATTATGTCTCTAAGTCGTGCCTCGACACGTGGGAGCTATAGTCGCATCGAGGGTGTTACAAGTTGGTAATCAGAGCCTTCCCCGACCATAGGAGCCCTATTGCTTGATCGTTTTTAGCAGCCGAGTTGTGTCTAGAAAAATGTTTTGAGTCATTTAGGAATTATATATCGAAGAGTTTAGGAATTCTTTTTACTCCCCAGTCTCCTCATCGCTATGGTAAGGCATCCTGACATAGAGTTTTGACTCTTCTCTTCTCAAATTTCACTAATTTTTTTTAGGATCACGCAGGTATCTTGGAATCGTTCCGATGGTTTTATGACGAGAACATTGTCTTGGTGCCTCCTGTCAGGGGTTTTGTGGAAGTGTCCCGGGGAGTTGAGCTTTGAGGTGTTGTCGTCATAATTTTATCGTTGCAGTTCTGGAATACCTGAGTTTAGTACTCCGACCTCGAAAATCTCTTTTATGCAGTTCATTGGTGAGATAACCTCGACGCCACCCAGTACTGGGGCGGGAGTTCGGGAGTATCGCCATAACTTGTATAACGGATGCTTTTCGAAGGTTGAGGTAGATGGTTTCCGAAGTTTTTCTCGGTTATGTGTTGAAGGATGGATACAGCTAGATGTAGGATTTGCTAGATTTGGGTGAGATATTATGCTTCCCCTGTATCCCCAACACCTGATTGCATAACCGGAAAGGTTCGGGAGTTTCATAGGTGGGAATTCTCGTAGCTCTAGCTCTTCTTCCACGGATATTTGGTTTGAGATTGGGATTTCTTACCGAGTATTCGTTCTTGATCCGTACCTTGCTGATTTATTTCTCTACCTAAATTCTACGTGGCTTCTCAATTTATGGATATGTGACCATTTCAAGAGGAATGCATTCGTTCATTTTTTCGGATGTGAAGATTATATGTTGCAATTTTCATTCCGTTGGATTCAGCTTCATTTTATCTGTCTATGTGCTAACGGTGGTCAACCTCTTCAGGATGGCTCCCGCTAAGAGCACCAGTCAGAATCAGAATCAGGATCCGCCACCACCTCCACCTCCTCCGGAGGCATGGCAAGATGTGATGGCCGCAACCAATGCAAACACATAGTTGATCATACAAATTCTCCAAGAGCGCAATCAAGGCAACCAAGGGAACCAAGGCAACAATCAGAATCACTTTGCTACACTCAACCAGTTCCTTGCTAACGGGCCAAAAACTTTCAGCAATTGTGTTGAGGCAACTGATGCTGACGATTGGCTCGTGGATCTGTGCAAGCATTTCGAGTGCAGTAACGTCAGGCCTGAGGACTTTGTCAAGTTCGCTTCCTTCCAACTCAAAGATCAAGCTGCAGAATGGTTCCAGCAGTACAAGGATTCCGGAGGTGGACGTGTGATCACTTGGGATGAATTCCGTCATGATTTCAGAGCTCACCATATCCCTCAAAGCGTGGTTGAAAGAAAGCGTGAGGAATTCCGCAACCTGAAGCAAGGCTCTTTGTCTGTCTATGACTACAACAAGTTGTTTCAGAAGCTCGCCCGCTTTGCCAAGCAGGACGTCCCTGATGAGAAGAGCATGATATACCAGTTCAGGGGTGGTCTCAGAGAAGAAATTCAGCTAGCTCTTGTTCTCTTTGAGCCCTTGAGATACGATGAGTTCTACAACATGGCATTGAAGCAAGAGGCTGCTCAACTGAGGTGTGATGCTTCCAAGAAGCGAGTCAGAGACACTACTCCTTCTTCCTCTACTCAAGTGGCCAAGCAGCAGAAGTATTGGCTTCCTCCTCCTCCGTTCCGTCAGCCGTATCAGCATAAGAGCAAAGGTGGAAGTGCATCTTCCCACCCACCCAACCCTGGCTTTCAGAACAAGACTTTGTCTCAACCTCCAAGATCGAGTGCTCCGTATCACCGTCCGCTTTCAGAGGTCACGTGCAACAAGTGCCAACAGAAGGGTCACTATGCCAACAAGTGTCTCAATCAGAGGCGTCTTCCTCCTCCTCCTCCTATGAGATCGGCAAGTACAGTTGTGGTCAAGCATAACCCCAAGCACGCCAAGGTCAACTTCATGAACGCAGCTCAGGCAGAGGATTCATCAGATGTCATCATGGGTAACCTTCCTGTTAACGATATTCCTGCAAAAGTTCTTTCTAACACTGGTGCATCGCATTGTTTCATGTCAAAGCCATTTTTTTTACCAAGCATGAGTTCGTTTCTTCTCATTTGGGTAAACAAATGGATATCGTTTCTCCTGGCAAATGTTTGAGTGCAAGTCTGGAGGTGCCAGATGTTACTATCATGTTGGGCGACTACAAGTTCCTTTCTTCCCCAATGGTTCTTGGTAACTCAGATATTGATCTTATTCTCAGGATGGATTGGCTTTCTAAGCACAAGGCTTAGCTTGATTGTGCTGCAAGGCAGATTCAATTGACTCATTCGTCTGAGGATGTAATTGTCTTTGCCGCTCGTGATGATACCATCCGTCTATTTTCTCTCAATGAGAAGGGTGAACTGGATGCTATCTCGCAAATTCCAGTCGTTTGCGAATATCAAGACGTCTTTCCAGAAGAGCTCCCAGGAATGCCTCCGCACCGGCCAGTTGAATTCGTTATTGATCTTGAGCCTGGCACGGAACCTGTGTGCAAGCATCCTTACAAGCTTGGACCTGAAGAGTTGAAGGAGCTAAAGAAGCAACTCGATATTCAAGAGAGAATGGGTCTCATCCGGCCAAGTTCTTCTCCGTGGGGTTGTGGTGTTCTTTTTGTGAAGAAGAAGGATGGAACGGACCGACTTTGTGTTGATTACCGTCCATTGAACAAGAAGACCATCAAGAACAAATACCCACTTCCCAACATCAACGAGCTGTTCGAACAACTCAAAGGTGCCCAAGTATTCTCCAAGCTTGATCTCCGTATGGGTTATCATCAGATTCGAATCCGTGAACAAGATATTCCCAAGACGGCTTTCAGGACAAGCTATGGTTCATATGAATACAATGTCATGTCTTTTGGACTCGTCAACGCTCCTCCAACTTTCTCTCGCATGATGAACTTCATCTTCAACGCCTACACCAATGACTTCGTTTTGGTCTATGTCGACGACATTCTGGTTTTCTCGAAGAACAAGGAAGATCATGCCAAGCACTTGCTTTTGGTACTCGACAAGCTGAGGGAACACCAGTTCTATGCCAAGTTCTCCAAGTGCGAATTTTGGCTCGATGAGGTTCTTTATCTTGGTCATGTCATCTCTGCCAAGGGCATTGCGGTGAATCCTGAGAAGGTGTCTGCAATTGTGAATTGGGAACCTCCTTAGAACGTGAAGCAACTCCGTAGCTTCCTCGGTCTCGCAAGCTATTGACGAAGATTCGTTGAAAACTTTTCTAAGATCGCGAAGCCTCTCTCAAATCTTCTCCAGAAGCACGTCAAGTACGTTTGGTCTCCGGAGTGTGACATTGCTTTCAACACTTTGAAAGAGAAATTGATCACTGCTCCAGTTCTGACTCCGCCTGATGAATCCAAGCCGTACGAAGTCTTTTGTGATGCCTCTCTCCAAGGTCTTGGCGCAGTGTTGATGCAAGAGAAGAAAGTTGTTGCTTATACCTCTCACCAGTTGAAGCCCAATGAGAAGAACTACCCCACTCATGATCTCGAGTTGGCGGCAGTTGTGCATGCTCTTTTGACTTGGAGACATCTCTTATTGGGAAGAAAAGTGGACATCTTCACTGACCACAAGGGTCTCAAGTACATCTTCACTTAGCCTAATCTCAACCTCAGGCAAACTCGATGGGTCGAAATGATTCAAGAGTATAATCCGAGTATCGAGTATACTCCAGGCAAGGCCAATGTGATTGCTGACGCATTGAGCAAGAAAGCTTATTGCAACAGCCTGATTCTTAAGCCTTATCAACCCGAGCTTTGTGAAACTTTCCACAAACTTAACCTGCAAGTTGTTCCTCAAGGTTTCCTCGCCAACCTTCAAGTCTCTCCTACCTTGGAAGACCAGATTCGCCAAGCCCAGCTTCTTGATGCTATGGTGAAAAAGGTGAAGATTGGGATTGCCAAGAGTCAACCCAAGTACAAGTGCTACCGCCTTGATGACAAGGATACTCTCTTCTTCGAGGATCGTATTGTTGTACCCAAAGGTGACCTCCGCAAAGTGATCATGAACGAGGCTCACAATTCTCTCCTCTCCATCCACCCTGGGAGCACGAAGATGTATCAGGACCTCAAGCAGGCTTATTGGTGGACTCGAATGAAGCGAGAGATTGCTCAATTCGTGAATGAATGTGATGTCTGCAGAAGAGTGAAGGCAGAACACCAAAGGCCAGCTGGTCTCCTCCAACCTCTTGCCATTCCAGAATGGAAGTTTGACCATATTGAAATGGACTTCGTGACTGGGTTTCCAAAGTCCAAGCGTGGCAATGATGCTATATTCGTTGTCATCGACAAACTCACCAAAGTGGCTCACTTTCTGCCTATCAAAGAGTCAATCACTGCAGCTCAATTGGCGGAACTCTATACCTCTCGAATTGTCTCTCTGCACGGTATTCCACAAGTGATCTCTTCAGACCGTGGCAGCATCTTTACCTCCAAGTTTTGGGATTCTTTTCAGAAGGCCATGGGCACCAACATCCGCTTCAGCACAACTTTCCATCCTCAAACTAGCGGTCAAGTTGAGCGTGTCAACCAGATTCTTGAAGATATGCTCAGGGCTTGTGTGATCTCCTTCGGCATGAAGTGGGAGGATTGTCTTCCTTATGCTGAATTCTCCTACAACAACAGTTTTCAAGCAAGTTCGGGCAAGGCCCCATTTGAAATTCTGTATGGCAGGAAGTGCCGTACCCCTCTCAACTGGTCTGAAACCGGTGAACGTCAGCTTCCCGGAAATTACTTAATCACAGAGGCAGAGGAAATGTGCAAAGTCATTCGAGATAACCTCAAAGCAGCCCAATCCCGTCAAAAGAGCTACTATGATAGTAAGCACCATGATTTGGCTTTCGAGATCGTAGATCATGTTTACCTCCACGTCTCTCCTATGAAAGGTACTCGTCGCTTCGGTATCAAAGGGAAGCTTGCCCCCAGATACGTGGGACCTTTCAAGATTGTCAGCAAGAGAGGCGATCTCGCCTATCAACTCGAGCTTCCTTCAAACTTTGCAAATGTTCATGATGTGTTCCATGTCTCTCAGCTTCGAAAGTGCTTCAAGACTCCTGACCGCACCGTCAACTTCAAGGACATTGAGCTCCAAGAAGATCTCTCCTATCATGAGCACCCAGTTGCTATTCTTGAAGAGACTGAACGCAAGACTCGCAACAAGTCAATCAAATTTCTCAAAGTCAAGTGGTCACACCATTCCGACCGTGAAGCTACTTGGGAACGTGAGGATCACCTCCATTTTGAGTACCCGGTGTTCTTTCAGTCCTAGATCTCGGGACGAGATCCTTTCGTAGTGGTGGAGTGTTGTAACACCCCGGATGTGACTTTCCCAATTTGTACTCCAACTCTTGCGGTTTCCGGCCTTAAGTTATTTTATTTTCTCGGGTTAGGGTTTTTGTCTCCGTGTATTGTTATCGTTGTCATGCATCTCATATCATGTCATCATGTGCATTGCATTCGCATACGTGTTCATCTCATGCATTCGAGCATTTTCCCCGTTGTCCGTTTTGCATTCCGGCGCTTCGTTTTCCTCCGGTGGTCATTTCTACCTTTCTTTCATGTGTGGGGATTAAACATTTCCGGATTGGACCGGGACTTGCCAAGCGGCCTTGGTTTACTACCGGTAAACCGCCTGTCAAGTTTCATACCATTTGGACTTCGTTTGATGCTCCAACGGTTAACCGAGGGACCGAAAAGGCCTCGTGTGTGTTGCAGCCCAACACCACTCCAAGTTGGCCCAAAACCCACCAAAACCCTCTCCATCATCTAGAGCATTCGATCACGATCGCGTGGCCGAAAACCGCACCTCATTTGGACTCTCCTAGCTCCCTCCACCTCTATTTAAAGGCCCCTCCTCAAAAATCTCGGATCCCCTCCTCGAAACCCTAAAAAATATCTCCTCCTCCACCGCGGCCGTCTTCAACACCGGCGGCCGCCGCCACCCCGCTCCGCCACGCTCCTCACCGGACGCCGCCCTCCGGCCGCCCATCGTCGCCCGCGGCCACCTCCACCGCGTCCGGGGCCGGCGAGCCTCTCCTCCGCCTCCCCGTCGACCTCCGGCGAGCTTCATCTCCATCGGTGAACAGTAACTTCGGCGAGCTGCTTCAAAATCCGTGCCAGATCCAGATCTGGAAATTGGGACGGTTGACTTTTGCCCCGAAACCCTAACTTTTTGGCTATGTTCATCGCATCGTAACTCCGCATCCGTAGCTCCATTTTGGGCATATAGCATATCAAAATGTTCATCTCAGAGAGGACATCATTTCATCTCATTGCATCATTTTCATTTGAATTCATCTTGATGCCCGAAATGCTGTTAGAAGAGTGCTACTTGAGATAATTATCAGATCTGCTGCTCCATTTAGATATTTGTCATTTTTGCCATGATTATTGTGTGCATGATATGCCCATGAGCTCTACATATGTTTTGTTAAGGGTTTTGCCATCTTTCCAGAGGTGCAACCCGTGTATTTTTTTGATGTGTGTGGTGAGTAGCACAAGCTTGCAAAGTGAGGCACTTGGTAATGCTGATTTCAGGGACTTAGCATTTCCACTAAGTCCTTGATCTGTTTATCTCATATGGCCATATGTTCATGTTGTTTCCTAGTGATCCGTGCCTCTTTTGAGGATGATCAGCAAGGATGATTTGTTAATCTTGTAGTGCTCTATCCAGCCATGTCTTTGTTTGCAATTATGGAGCACCCTAGCTTGAGTCAATCGAGCTCTACTTTTGCTATTTCGTGAATCTGGGCAGATTGTCTACTTGTTAGCAATTTTGCCGAGGATGTTGTAGTTGATCCGTGCATGCTATGTTATTGTTCTTGCCATGTCTAGCTTGAATTTTGTGTATTCTTGATGGGTGTATGCTTAGTTTGTCATGACTTTCTCTGTAGTGAGTGCATCGAGCTCGTAAACATGCGTACTTGATATCTGTTTCAGCATGCTCCAGTTTTCACTAAGTCTGTGATCTGATTATGTTTTTGCCATGTTCACATGCTTGCAATTATATTTTCTGATCCCTTTTGGCTCAAGGTCACTAAGGGACTTTTGTTAAGCTCTTTGAGTAGCTCCAAGTGCTTTACTTTGCAATGTTCAGGTCCTGTAGCATATAGTTTTGTTGCTCCGAAGAGTGCTATCTGATCTGAAATTCCAGACAAGTGTTAATTTCACTAAGTCTGAAATCTGTTTACCATATGCATTTTTGCCATGCTTGTTTGAACCTGTTAATGGATGAATTGGCCGTAGCTCAGTGCTAGACTTTCGTTAAGCATCATGAATGGATTCCTGCCATGTATTTTGTTGTCATGTTTGGGTGCTGTAGCATGTTTTTCTTGTTGCATTTAGATGGCTACTTGCTGTAAATCGCAGGACGTGGCCATATTTGAATTGCTTGCCATTTCCAAACCGTAACTCCGATTCCGGTGTTCTTTATATCGTTTTCAAGCGATTTCATCTCATCTTTCCAGGGGCGCACTTGGATTTCCAAGTTTAGGCCAGGTTCATGCATTCCTTGTCACATCTTGCATATGCATCCCGCATCGCATCCCGCATAGCATACCATCTTTGCATCATATTGTTTGAGCCTTGCACGTGGTTGGTTGTGTTCCGTTTGCTTGTTTGTCTTGTTTGGGTAGAGCCGGGAGACGAGTTCGCTAATGAGGAGCCCGTTGAGTTTGATTTCGAGGATCCAGTCAACTCTGACAACTTTGCAGGCAAGATGATCATACCCTCGAAATCACTACTATCTTTGCTATGCTAGATGCTCGCTCTTTTGCTATGCCAATGCTACGATGCCTACCACTTGCTTTCAAGCCTCCCATATTGCCATGTCAAACCTCTAACCCATCATGTCCTAGCAAACCATTGTTTGGCTATGCTACCGCTTTGCTCAGCCCCTCTTATAGCGTTGCTAGTTGCAGGTGAAGATTGGAGACCGTTCCTTGTTGGAACATTTATTTACTTGTTGGGATATCATTATATTGCCATGTTATCTTAATGCATCTATATACTTGGTAAAGGGTGGAAGGCTCGGCCTCTCTCCTAGTGTTTTGCTCCACTCTTGCCGCCCTAGTTTCCGTCATATCGGTGTTATGTTCCCAGATTTTGCGTTCCTTACGCGGTTGGGTTATAATGGGAACCCCTTGATAGTTCACCTTGATTAAAGCTTTTCCAGCAATGCCCAACCTTGGGTTTACCATTTGCCACCTAGCCTCTTTTTCCCTTGGGTTTCCGGAGCCTGAGGTCATCTTATTTAAACCCCCCGGGCCAGTGCTCCTCTGAGTGTTGGTCGGAACCAGGCAGCCTGCGGGGCCACCTTGGGGAAACTCGAGGGTTGGTTTTACTCATAGCTTGACCTATCTGAGTGTGCCCTGAGAACGAGATATGTGCAGGTCCTAACGGGATTTGTCGGCACATTCGGGTGGTGTTGCTGGATTTGTTTTAACCTGTCAAAGTGTCTTGAAGATCCGAGATACCGAGTCTGATCGGAACGTCTCGGGAGGAGGTCTATTCCTTCGTTGACCGTGAGAGCTTGTCATGGGCTAAGTTGGGACTCCCCTGCAGGGATTTGAACTTTCGAAAGTCGTGCCCGTGGCTATGGGCAGATGGGAATTTGTTAATGTCCGGTTGTAGATAACTTTAACCTTACCTTAATTAAAATGAATCAACTATGTGAGTTACCGTGATGGTCTCTTCTCAGCGGAGTCCGGGAAGTGAACACGGTGTTGGAGTAATGCTTGCCGCAGGATGCCCTCTAGTTATTCGTTCGCGCTTTGCCTCCTCTTCTCGCTCTCTTTTGCGAACAGGATAGCCACCATATATGCTAGTCGCTTGCTGCAGCTCCACATATATTTACCTTGCCATACCCTTTTAAGCTTAAATAGTCTTGATCGCGAGGGTGCGAGATTGCTGAGTCCCTGTGGCTCACAGATTACTATTACACCAGATGCAGGGCCTGATGATTCCGCTCCAGGCGACGCGCTCGAGCTCAAGTGGGAGTTCGACGAGGACTCTCAACGATACTATGTTTCTTTCCCTGATGATCAGTAGTGGTGCCCAGTTGGGGGTGATCGGGACCGTGTCGTATGTTGGGTTGTCTTTTATTTTGGCGACGTAGTCGGGCCATGAGTGTTTGGATGATGTAATGCTATTTTTGTACTTGATTGACGTGGCGAGTGTAAGCCAACTATGTTATCTCCCCTTTATTATTTATATTACTTGGGATGTGGTGAAGATTGCCTAACTTGCGACATATGCCTTCAATGCGATTATGTCTCTAAGTCGTGCCTCGACACGTGGGAGCTATAGTCGCATCGAGGGTGTTACATGACAAATCCACGACATTGCCCGAGATTCGATCGTTGGTATCTCAATACCTAGTTCAATCTCGTTACCAGCAAGTCTCTTTACTCGTTCCATAATGCATCATCCCGCAACTAACTCATTAGTCACATTGCTTGCAAGTCTTATGGTTGTCTGCATTACCGAGAGGTCCCATAGATACCTCTCTGATACACGGAGTGAAAAATCCTAATCTCGATCTATGCCATCTCAACAAATACCATCAGAGACACCTGTAGAGCATCCTTATAGTCACCCAGTTACGTTGTGACATTTGATAGCACACTAAGTGTTCCTCCGATATTCGGTAGTTGCATAATCTAAGTCATAGGAACATGTATAAGTTGTGAAGAAAGCAATAGCAATAAACTAAACGATCATAGTTCTAAGCTAACGGATGGGTCAAGTCAATCACATCATTCTATAATGATGTGATCCCGTTCATCAAATGACAACTCATGTCTATGGTTAGGAAACTTAACCATCTTTGATTAACGAGCTAGTTAAGTATAGGCATACTAGTGACACCCTTTTTGTCTATGTATTCACACATGTACTAAGTTTCCGGTTAATACAATTCTAATAAACATTTATCATGATATAAGGAAATATAAATAACAACTTTATTATTGCCTCTAGGGCATATTTCCTTCAATATGATAGTTTTGATAATAGTGACAACAGTAACAGTAAAGGTAACAGTGATAGCAATAGTTTTGTAACAAGTGCAACAGTAACAATAGTTGTAGTAACTTAGCAAGATCAATATAAGATAAATTCGTAGGCATTGGATCGGTGACTTGTTGGATGATATTCATCATGAGGCAGTTATAACCTAGTGCGATACAACACTAGCTCCAGTTCATCAATATAATGTAGGCATGTATTCCGTAAATAGTCATATGTGCTTATGGAAAGAACTGGCATGACATCTTTTGTCCTACCCTCCCGTGGCAGCGGGGTCCTATTGGAAACTAAGGGATATTAAGGCCTCCTTTTAATAGAGAATTGGAACAAAGCATTAACACACGGTGAATACATGATCTCCTCAAACTACGATCATCACCAGGAGTGGTCCCGACTATTGTCACTCCGGGGTTGCCGGATCATAACACGTAGTAGGTGACTATAACTTGCAAGGTCGGATCTAGAACATGGATATAATGGTGATAACATAAACGGTTCAGATATGAAATCATGGTATCCGGGCCCAAAGTGACAAGGATTAAGCATGGCGAAGTCATAGCGACATCAATCTTAGAACACAGTGGATACTAGGGATCAAGCCCTAATAAAACTAACTCGATTACATGATGAATCTCATCCAACTCCTCACCGACCAACGAGCCTACGAAGGAATTACTCACTCCTAGTGGGAAGCATCATGGAATTGACGATGGAGAAGGGTTGGTGATGATGAAGAACGAAGATCCCCCTCTCCGGAGCCCCAAACGGACTCTAGATATGGCCTCCCGATGAAGAACAGGAGGTGACGGCGGCTCCATCTCGTGGATCATGATAATTCTTTCTTCCTGTTTTTTTTCCTGGAAAAATAGGATTTTGTAGCGTCGATTTCAGGGTCTGCGGGGCCACCAGGTGGGGACAACCCACCTGGGCGCGCCAGGAGGGGGGGCGTCCCCCTGGTGGGTTGTGCCCACCCAGGTGCCCCCCTCAGGTGGATCTTGGCTCTAGAAATTCTTGTTTATTGTATAAAAAATCCTCGCAAAGTTTTGTTCTATTCCGAGAATATTTATTTATGCACAAAAGCAACACCATGGTGGTTCTGCTGAAAATAGCGTCAGTCCAGGGTTAGTTTCATTCAAATCATGCAAATTAGAGTCCAAAACAAGAGGAACAATGTTAGGAAAAGTAGATACGTTGGAGACGTATAAACTCCCCCAAGCTTAAACCTTTGCTTGTCCTCAAGCAATTCAGTTGATAAACTGAAAGTGAAAAAGAAAAACTTTTACGAACTTTTTTGCTCTTGTTTGCATAAATAAGCTTAAACAACACCTAGGTTTTCAGCCAACATTATAACTAACCATGCCGACAATAACTCTTAAAGATTATATTAACTCATATCAATGACATAATCAGCTAGCGAGTAATAATAAAATATCTCAAATGGCAACATGTTGTCAAAACAACCATGATATAATGTGACAATAGTGGTATCTCGCTAGCCCTTTCTGAGACCGCAAAACATAAATGCAGAGCACCTCCAAAGTCCAAGCAGCGACTTACATTATAATTCATTGTAGAAAAGATCCAGTCATGATGCACCCAAACATTAGCTACACACAATGCATAAGTCATGACAGCAGTGCTCTCGAGTTCTGGTGCTTGTTTTAGAAGGTGATGACACAACATAAAAGTAAATAGATAGTCCCTTCGCAGAGGGAAGCATTGATTTGCAGAGGTGCCAGAGCTCAACTTTTTAAAACAGAGGTAAATGATATTTTGATACATGCACCCTTCTCATTTACTTCATGACTATCAGTTATTAATATCTTCCATGCTAAGCACTCTAGTGGCGGTTCCCAAGCGATAAAAGTAAAGGTTTTGACTCCATTGAGAGTTTTTGTTTGATTATTTGTAAGCCTTTTCTTTTTGCAGTTTGGGACTGGGCATCCCTATTACCTCCCTTCTCTCGTGTGATGGCGAGTGAATAAACACTCGACCTCAGAATAACCCGCTTAGCATGGAAGATACCGACCACCTCCTGTCGTTCCATGAACGATCCAGGCACACAAAAAGGATATTTATTAGAAGTATTTAGAGGTGGTACATGCAAATTTACTTAGGACAGCAGGGTAATACCGCATATAGGTAGGTATGGTGGACTCATCTAGAATAACTTTGAGTTCAAGGTTTTTTATGTACAAGCAGAATTCACACTTAGTACAGGCGAAGGCTAGCAATTAGATTGAGAAGCGGTCAGCTAGAGAGCAACAACGGTCATGAACATGCATTATGCATAAGTAACATTGGACACTAGCATGAGTAGGATATGAACACCATGAACATAAATATCATAGAGGCTATGTTAGTTTTGATTCAACTACATGCATGAACATGTGCCAAGTCAAGCCACTCGGACATTCAGAGGAGGATACCATATCATCATACTACATCACAATCATTTTAACACAATGTTGATATCCAAGATAAATCATTATCCACTCCCAGCTACTTATGCATGGCATGAGAAACTATAACCTCTAATTGTCATTGCAAACATGTTTAATCATAATGAGCTGAATCATGGATACTAGGTTAAACATATTTACACAAACAAAACAAGTCAAGTTCATACCCGTTTCTCTTTGCCACAGCCAGTTCATCGAATATCGTCATTATTGCCTTTTACTTGCACAACCGAATGATACGAAAATAATAATAGTGCAAGAGTGCCATGGACTAAGCTGGAATCTACAAAACATTTTATTCAACAGGAGAAGACAAGGTAAACTGAGCTCTTTATTAGATCAACAGTTATTCAAATGAGAGCCACTCAACATTTTCATCGTGGTCTTCTCCTCGGTACATCTCGAATAAAAAGAAAAGAAATTCAGAGAAACACACTGAAATATTTTTGGAGTTTTTGGTTTTCTTGAACAAGTAAATAAAAGGAAAAACAAAAACGAGAAAAAACCATTTACACGGGAAAGCTCCCAACAGGCAAAAGAAGAACAAAAAATCTTTTGGGGTTTTCTGTGAACAAAAAATCTTTTGGGGTTTTCTGTTTAGTATTACAACTAAGCATGCATAGAAATTAAACTAACTACAACTATTTTTTTGGTTTTTCTAAGATTTTTTAAACACACAAGAAGAAAGCAAGAAAATAAATTAAGCATGGATGATACAATGAAAAAGTGTGAGCACCGACAACTAGAATAAGTGGACATGAATGTAATGTCGGTGAGAAACACATACACCCCCAAGCTTAGGCTTTTGGCCTAACTTGGTAATCAATCAGAAGCCTAGATAGTAGTTGGGGTACTGAGGAGTGGGCATCCACTGATCCCACTGCTGAGGCTCTTCCTCCTCCTCTGCAGCCTGATCTTTCCGGTAGGCGATGATGTCCGCAAGCATAATCCTATATCCGCCCTGGCAACAAGATCAAACAAAGTAGGAGCAGGCAATGGAATAATATCACGAGTTTCAATGCTGAAAACCAGGTTATAAGGAATAGGGATGTCGGGGTAATCTCGTGCAATGAAATGGTGGTGTTCCATGGCTGCACTGCCTAGGTAAACCTTGGTTAGAGGATAATCATGAGGGCATACCTCAACCTCGAAGTGAGCCGCCAAATGAGTAGCGAAGATCCCACCATGTATTTTACTCTTGGACCTATTAATGTGGAGGCGACGTGCCATAATAGCTCCCAATCTATAAATGTTGTCGCCCTCTAATGCACGACGCAAAACAACAAGGTCTGGTGAGCTGAGTGCACCCACCTTCTCTCTATCAAGCAAGCATTTTGCAATAAAAAGAGCAAAGTAATGAACAACAGGAAAATGCAAGCCAGAGGCAGTGATAGCTGACACCCCTCTCTCATCTCCCACCGTCAAGGTAGGATAAAAGGCCTCAAACTCTGCCGGCCTAGGCTCAGCTAAGCTGCCATCAGAAGGGATCATGCATATGTTACAAAATTCAGTAAGTGGTATCTGATGGGTTTCAGCATATAAATCAAAGCGCACCTCAGGAGGATTATTCCTAGGAAGGAAAGTAAAACTTTGAACAAAGATATTTGTGAGGAGATGATACTGTTCACATTCAGTTGTGATGAAGTCGGTGAGGCCGACATTAGCAACATATTGTGTGAAGTCCTGAAGGATTCCAGTCTCTTCCATGAACGGGGTGTGCGGTGATAACCCACAAGTATAGGGGATCGTTTGTAGCCTTCTTCGATAAATAAGAGTGTCGAACCCAACGAGGAGCTAAGGCAGAACAAATATTCCCTCAAGTTCTATCGACCACCGATACAACTCTACGCACACTTAACGTTTGCTTCACCTAGAACAAGTATGAAACTATTTTGCAAGAGAAAAACTGTGAGTACTTTGCGAGAATAAAAGTACGAATAAATTTCAAGGTAATAAAAGTGGATAAATTTTGTCAACAAGAAAGTCATTTGTCCCTAGGCAATCTATAACAAGTACCAGTAATCATTCTTGCAATTTTATATGAGGGAGAGGCATGAGCTAACATACTTTCTCTACTTGGATCATATGCACTTATGATTGGAACTCTAGCAAGCATCCGCAACTACTAAAGATCATTAAGGTCGTGAAACCCAACCATAGCATTAAGTATCAAGTCCTCTTTATCCCATACGCCATAGCCCACCTACTCGGGTTTAAGCTTCTGTCACTCTCGCAACCCACCATAAGAAAACCATTAACATATTGCAACACCCTACAACGGGGGCCCCTCACGTTTGCGCAAGAATAGAGGGCACCGTAGGACAACACCATAAATAAAATATACAATCATACCAACTAAGATCACGATTAACCCATAGGACAAAATGAATCTACTCAAACATCATAGGATAGCCACATATCATTGGGGAAATAATATATGGAGTTGAGCACCATGTTTAAGTAGATATTACAGCGTGGAGAAGAGGTGTTACACCGCTGCACAGAGGGGGGAGAAAGTTGGTGTTGACGGTAGCAAGATTGTTGATGTAGATCACCGTCCCGATCGTTGCCCCGGTGGCACTCCCGCGCCACCGGAAGCGAGGGGGAGAGAGCCCCCCTCCTTCTTCTTCTTCCTTGGCCTCCCCCGAGATGGGAGGAGAGTTACCCCTCTGGTCCATGGTCTCCATGGCGGCGGAGGGCCGGGAGCCCCTCCGAGTTTGGATCTCCCTCTCTGTTCTCTTCTGTTTCACGCGCCCCAGATCTGGCTGAAAACCGTTTCTTATACCGGGAGATCCGTAACTCTGATTGCGCTGAGATTTTAACACGATTTTTTCCAGATATAAGCTTCCTTGTGCATGAAGTAGAGCTCCAACTGACGTTCGAGGAGGGCACAACCCACCACCACGCGCTAGGGGCCTCTGGCGTGCCCTAGTGTCTTGTGGGCCGTGTGGGCGTCCGTTTGCGGTGATTCCAACTCCCAAAAATCACATATATTCCAAAATAATTCTCCGTAAAATTTTATTGCATTTGGACTTCGTTTGATATGGATACCATGCGATAAAAAAAACATGCAGAAAATAGGAACTGGCACTGGGCACTGGCCAAATAGGTTAGTCCAATAAATCATATAAAAAGTTGCCAAAAGTATGTAAAAGTTGTATAACATTGGCATGAAACAATCAAAAATTATAGATATGATGGAGACGTATCATGCGGCCATTCGCACGGCCGTACTTCCCCAACCTCCGGGGGTGGAGATCACTGTCAGACGACTCCCCAATAACTCCCCTGGAGTTCTTCTTAGAACCAAACTTCCTAAAGATATTCATGTTTTTCCTATGAACAAAAATTCTGAAATTTTTAGTCCACAAAATTTTCTCAACAAAACTTCACAAAAATGATACCAACTACTCATAGGGATACATAGAGGCCATATCAAGCATTCAAACTACTTAGAACTCTAAAAATTCAACATGCAAGCTCATCTACAACAACACCAAGAGTAGATAATTATTCAAAATATAAACCACTAAAACAAAAACTAATTGGACAAACGGTGGATTCACATACCAAGCAAGAATCCTCTGAAACATTTTCAGAAACGGAGCTTCGAGCAAAGAGATCGAAATCCGCGGGCTTGAGAGCAAGAACACGGGAGAGAGAGCAACGGAGATTTTTTTCTGGAGGTAAGTGATGATGTGGTGTGAAGGGAAAAGTGAGGGGGGCCACATGGGGACCACAACCCACCAGGGCGCGCCTGGGGGTCCTGGTGCGCCCTGGTGGGTTGTACCCACCTGGTGCACCTCCCTCTGATATTATTTGCACCAGAAATTCATAAATATTCAGAAAAATCATATTAAATTTTCAGAGCATTCTGAGAACTTTTATTTTTGGGTCATTTTTTATTGCACGGGAAATTCAGAAAACAGAGAAAACATGGCATTTTATTTTATTTAACTAATAAAAACTAAAAACTAAAAGTAGGGACAGAAGGTAGTGCTTACTAAATTCATCAACTTCATACCTCTAAAAAATAATCCATTAATAAGGTTGACCAAGTCTAGAGGCTGTTCTGTAGATACTTAAAACACATATCACTTGTCAGGTTTCGTTCGGTATATTAAATCCTATGAAATTATGAAAGTGGGTTGTACTATGTTGGACAGAATTTTATGTTTGGACTTGGGTGAATGTAACCAGACTTATACTCTCAGATTTTGTCATAGTTGATGGTGTGAGGACTTATAATGTGATAAAGTATATACGTTGTTGCAACACCTCCATATGAAAGTAGAGGCACATTGTGGTGCTAGTTTGCTGGGTTTTGTCTCCGACCATCGTGTCGTGATGATTTTGCAGGTACCCCGAGAGGCCCTTGAGTTTGCCGGAATGTCAATTAACTTCCGTTCCGGCAACTTCGGGTACTCCATATGTCCTATTTTTAGCAAAGATCATGCTGAAATTTTCCGTGAATTTTAGCATGACTTTGCTAAAAATAGGACATATGGGGTACTTGCGACTAATGCATGGGCTAGGGTATCTTAGGCCAACTCCACCGCGTGACCCATTTCTACCCCAAATTGTCCGTTTGTGTCCGTTTGGGGTAAAACGGACAAATCGAACGACCCAACACATGGGAGCATACGGACGTTTCGTCCGGTCTGTGCCCGCTTTTGCCCCATTTCCAGACCAAAGTTGCTCTCGGTTTGGGGCCAAAGCGGACAGAAAGCGGACGTCCTCACGTCCTCGTCGTCCGTCTGTGTCTGCCCTTGACCCCTCCTGTCACACTCTCGTTTTCTGCAGCAGGCGAGGGAGGACGAAGGAGAGGTAGCAGCAAGGCAGGGCGGGGAGAGGCAGCAGCGAGGCGCGCACGCGGGCGGAGCGGTGAGCGGACGACGAGCGGCCATGGCACGAGGGGGGGCGGCATGCGCGGGCGCTGGGTGCGGC